>NC_056600.1:28992782-29019317 GCF_018340385.1 Cyprinus carpio
GCTTTGATGTGCTTCTGTTTTATAACGATCAAATCAAGCATTAAAGGCTTCAGTTCATCTGTGAGGGAGGTGTTACTGGTTTGGGGTGGGTCCATGTTTTTCATTTGTCCCTTCAATCCTCAGTTGTATCATAAACATGTCACATTCAGCAGTTCACCAGCAGAAGTTTAGAGACTAAATTTAAAAGGTAACGGGTTGTAGGACCTAGCCCACTAGACGGGCGGGACTAAGCCGTAAACACAATAAACAATCGCGGGTTTTTGATGACTGCTAAGAGGCGCGTGGGAATGATGGGATTGTTGTCTCCTATCCCAACCGAGGATGGGTCCATCAATTAGACTGAAAGAGTAATCCTGATTTAAACGGAGAGAGGTAAAGTTTTATAAATGTTGTGTTTGATGTCATAATTTTTATTATATTGAATTAGACCCTCAGTAATGGAAGGTTTACAACTAAATTTTTAGTCATAGATGTTAGAATATTTGTCCAATTCGATGGTGTGATAACAGTACAGTTTCAAGTTCAAAATTTCTAATGTGTTCATATTATTTTCTCCAACCCCTGTGCACTTAAAAGGATAGTTCACCCAAAAATGAAAATAACCCCATGATTTACTCACCCTCAAGTCATCCTAGATGTATATGAATTTCTTCTTTCACACAAATATAATCAGAGTTATATTAAAAAATGTCCTGGCTCATCCAAGCTTTATAACGTGGGGTCAGACTCAAATGAGAATTAAAACAGACGACTGTAACATTACTAGTCATGTAACATGTGAAATGATGTAAGATACTCACATCAGTGTGTTGAGTGTACAGTGTTTATCCTGCAGTAGAGCAGAGATCTGATTCACTCCTGTGTCTCCTAGTTTATATTTCCTCAGATCCAGCTCTCTCAGGAGTAACGGGTTTTTACCCACAATTCCAGTCACATACTGACAGCCTTCATCTGCAGCAGGACCCAAAAACCTGCAGAAGAGAAGATGAAGCTGGAATCAATTCAGTGTGCATTGCATCACAAAACATTTAAAGATCATCAAACATTGTCTGTAATGAAAAACTCTAGTTCAAGTTTAAACAGCTGAACATTTAAATATACAAATACTTTTAAGAAAGACAAAAGTCAAAAGTGAATTCTTTAAAAGTAACTCAGGGGCAAAAGCTCACTAGATCATATTCTCAAAAATCTGAAGATCTTTCTGGCTTTTAAGCAATAGTGAAGCAAAATTAACAAAAAACTGGATTGCTGATCCAATAACAGAGAACATAGTGATATATTTAGTTGATCTTTTCATGCCGGCTCTTCCTATTATTATGTAGCAGAATTCACCAAACACTGGATTGCTGATCCACTAACAGAGAACATGATCTGGGTTCAGACCATCTCTGGATAGTTTTATTTAACTGATGTCTGTGTTGATGCAACAATAATTCTGCTCATTACGAGAGGATCTGCAGGTTCAGACGCGTGTGTGTGTGTGTGTGTGTGTGTGTGTGTGTGTGTTATCACTGATCCTCTCCTGACACACATCACATGTTTGTGGTCTGTGATAGATCTGCTGTAGTAGATCTACAGTGTTGTGAATCTGAGCTTGATGGAAATTAATGTACAGTGCATTCAGTAACATTTAAACAATCAGGATAATAAATCACACTGAATATTTCTTCACGAGAAATGTCCACAATAACACAATCATAAATGTTAACTGAGGCACCAAACTACTGAACACCAGCACATCTAGTGACCCAAAATGTCTGATTAACCTGTAACTTTTAACACAACTAAACTGTGCTGACATTTATCATCAAAACAACAGCAGCTGCAGCATCTCATCTTTCATCTTTGATCATTTTCAACAACAAATTGTGTACCTTACTGAATTAGTGTAATAATATAATATACTATAATGCACTTTAATACAATATAATATACTATAATATAATGTAATTAAACTTTTCCCTTCCTGTCAGAGCAAGCCACCCAACTTCTTGTCCAAGCTCTTGTTCTCTCCAGACTGGACTATTGTAATGCTCTCCTGGCGGGCCTCCCTGCATGTACTATCAAGCCTCTACAACTGATCCAGAATGCAGCAGCGAGGGTTGTCTTCAATGAGCCAAAAACAGCTCATGTTACTCCTCTCCACATCAGGTTACACTGGCTACCAGTAGCCGCTCGCATCAAATTCAAGGTACTGATGCTTGCCTAAAAAACGACCACTGGCACGGCACCAACATACCTAAGCTCATTAGTTCAATCTTATGCGCCCTCCAGAAGTTTGCGCTCTGCAAGTGAACGACGTCTTGTGGTGCCATCCCAAAGAGGTTCAAAATCACTCTCACTGACTTTTTCCTGGACTGTTCCCAGCTGGTGGAATGACCTCCCGATCTCAATTCGAACAGCTGAGTCTTTACTCATTTTCAAAAAAACATCTAAAGACTCATCTTTTTTCGCCTGCACTTAACCAAACTAATACTAGTACTTACCTTTTTCTTTTTCTTGTCTATCATATTCAAAAAAAAAAAAAAACACCCTGGCTACGTGTTCTGTACTAGACTAACTGAGACTTGTCATAGCACTTCTATACCATTGTTGTTCTCTCGTTGATCTGATTGTTTCTACTGTTCTCATTTGTAAGTCGCTTTGGATAAAAGTGTCTGCTAAATGATTAAATGTAAATGTAAATGTAAATGTAATAATACAAATAATTCACATGCGTATCATTTATTTGGCATTATTTCATCAGGTCTCACCTCAGAGTCTTGAGTTGACAGTTTGGATCCTGTAGTAAATCACTGAGCTGCTTCACTCCTGATGGTCCAGGATCATTTCCTGTGAGATCCAGCTCTATCAGGTGTGAAGGGTTTGATCTCAGAGCTGAAGACAGAGCTTTATAACCTTCTTCACTGATACTGCAGTCTGAAAGTCTAAAGAAAGAAAGAAAGAAAGAATAAATAAATAAATAAATAAATAAATAAATGTATTACACCATTAGGATATTAACATTTCCCATCACCTCAAAACATCAATCTGTTTGTCAATATTTTATAAATGTATCTAAACCAACACACCAATTTCACATCACTGACCCATTCCTTGTGACACAGCATCAGTTTACAGACCAGCTGGAGCTTTACATTGATTCATGCTTAGATTAACCAAATTCAGACCTGAGTATCTGTAGTGTCTGTGAATTTCTCAGCAGACTGGAGATTTCTGTCACTCCAGAGTCTCCTATTTGATTCCTGCTCAGATCCAGCTCTCTGAGGTTTGAATTAAACGCTGATGCCAGAGCAGCACAACCTTCATCTGTAATACTGATGCAGTTTAACCTGTAGAAGAGAGAACACAACTAATTAAGATATACATACAATTACACAAATAGCAGCTTTAGCTACCACTTTTATCCACCAATATGAGATTTGCATGACAATCATATTGTGAAATAACTTTTTTTTTAATTTGATCATTACAGTATTTTGTATTTTACAGTACAATACTTAAGCCTAAACCATACTTACAATGCTATATAGAACAAACAGCGTAGAGAAGGTTTTAAGTTTTGAAGGAAGTAATAATATTACTATTGTAATATTTTTGTCTTAATTTCTTTACTTTCGAATGTTTAGTCCTCAGACTTTTATTTTGGTGGAAAAAATTACACGGTGAGCTTTAAGTTTCTGTGTTTAGTTCACAACAGGTTTTCTGGAAATAGCGGCAAAACTAGATGAAAACTACAAAAACATTTCAAAATCACAAAATAACCTCAAAACAACCCATAAACCAACCATATAATCTCAAAATAAACAGCCAACAAACCAACAGCCATTTAATTATTTATTTTTTAACAGCCATTCAGAACTTCTTCTAGCCAGAAGAAAAATATCAGAAATAAATCAAGATTACCAAAAACACATCTTAAAATTAAAATATATTTCATATTAAATCTGATCCTGAATTATTGAATGCTTTCAGTTTTCAACAGTCAAATTTTGTTTGGCGATACAAATAAACAAAATAAAAAATAAAACAATTCTTAATTTATAAAACAGCATTTAATTTGTTTTTATTTCCAATATAGCTCAGTCCAAAATGAATGTTTAGTGGTAAACATGTTAAAGATTAACGGAGAGGCTGTCAATTGATAAAGTGATCAGCTGTTTCCTCACAAACCATCTGTGTACTGAACTCCACTGTTATCCTTTAAAAAAGCCAAATCGAGGCCTTGTCTCCAGCAGCTCCAGAGACAAGCGCTGCAACTCAGACATCTCACAGACGTTACACACCGGATGTGTCATCTGTACTCTATTCTGATGTTCAAGCTTCAACAGTGAATCTAATCAAAAGTTCACTAAAAGAATGAACAAAGTGAATTTTAAAGACACAGTGCTTCTTCTCCAGTGTGCTGATGCTAAATGTTGGAGGTACTGGTTGAAGGAGAAGATTAAATTTATGAAATTGTGGTGGGTCACTGCAGTCTGGGTAATCACAATTTTGAGTTTATTCTGATTAATTGTGCAGTCCTGATGAGAAGTGTGTACTATTTTCAAATCTATGAAACTGTGGTGTGTCACTAGAGTCTGGGTAATTAATGGGATACACTTTTAAAATACTTACTTCAGCTTTTCCAGTCTACACTGTACATTTTCAAACAGAGTCAAGATGATCTTCATTCCTGGGTTTCCTAGTTTATTCTCACTCAGATCCAGCTCTGTCAGATTTGAAGGGTTTGAATTTAGAGCTGCAGCCAGAACATGACACCCTCCTTCTGTGATACAGTTGTTCTTCAGACTGCATAAAGCGAAAACACTGCAGTTTAATCTGAATATTTACCAGTATGTTTTAGCTGACAGTTGACAAATACTGCTGATGATGATGATAGCCACATTACAAAAGTCACATATGGTTTTTTCAGTCAGCAATCTTTTATACAAGATACACAGAAATCACAGAGCAGCAAGAATTTAAAGTGTCCTTGTAACAATGAAAAAACTCACTTCAGTGTGTTGAGTGTACAGTGTTTATCCTGCAGTAGAGCAGAGATCTGATTCACTCCTGTGTCTCCCTAGTTCATGTTCACTCAGATCCAGCTCTCTCAGGAGTAACGGGTTTTTATTCACCCACAATTCCAGTCACATACTGACAGCCTTCATCTGCAGCAGGACCCAAAAACCTGCAGAAGAGAAAGATGAAGCTGGAATCAATTCAATGTGCACTGCATCACAAAACATTTAAAGATCATCAAACATTGTTTTGTAATGAAAAGCTCTAGTTCAAGTTTAAACAGTTGAACATTTAAATATATAAATATTTTTAAGAAAGACAAAAGTTAAAAGTAAATTATTTTAAAGAAACTCAGGGGCAAAAGCTCACTAAGATCCTATTCTCAAAAATCTCAAGATCTTTCTGGCTTTTAAGCAGGAGATGAGGAAAGTTAGCAAAGAGATAACTAGCTTGTGACAGCTAAGCATCATAGTGATATATTTAGTTGATCTTTTGATGCGGCTCGGCTTCCTATTACCTTATGTAGCAGAATCAAAGCAAACATGGAAGGGCTTCAGTCATCTGTGAGGGAGGTGTTACTGGTTCAGTGGTCAATCTTTTAAATTAGTCTTTAATCCTCAGTTGTGTGTGAGTAAACATGATCACATTCAGCAGTCACAGCAGGAATTTAGAGACTAAATTTAACTGAAGTCTATTCAAAAGTTGTATGAATCTATTCTAAGAAGGTTGGAATCCTGTATTAAAGGCAAACGATGTAAACAACATTATGAAATACTGGCTATTTCCGATCTGTTCACATTATTTTCTCCAATCTCTGCGCGCTTCAGTTCACCCAAAAATGAAAATTACCCCCATGATTTACTCACCCTCAAGCCATCCTAGATGTATATGAATTTCTTCTTTCAGACAAATATAATCAGAGTTATATTAAAAAAATGTCCTGGCTCTTCCAAGCTTTATAACGCAGGGTCGGACTCAAATGAGAATTAAAATAGACGACTGTAACATTACTAGTCATGTATCATGTGAAATGATGTAAGATACTCACTTCAGTGTGTTGAGTGTACAGTGTTTATCCTGCAGTAGAGCAGAGATCTGATTCACTCCTGTGTCTCCTAGTTCATGTTCACTCAGATCCAGCTCTCTCAGGAGTAACGGGTTTTTTTACCCACAATTCCAGTCACATACTGACAGCCTTCATCTGCAGCAGGACCCAAAAACCTGCAGAAGAGAAGATGAAGCTGGAATCAATTCAATGTGCATTGCATCACAAAACATTTAAAGATCATCAAACATTGTTTGTAACGAAAAGCTCTAGTTCAAGTTTAAACAGTTGAACATTTAAATATACAAATATTTTTAAGAAAGACAAAAGTCAAAAGTAAATTCTTTAAAAGAAACTCAGGGGCAACAGCTCACTAGATCATATTCTCAAAAATCTGAAGATCTTTCTGGCTTTTAAACAGGAGATGAGGAAAGTTAGCAAAGAGATAACTAGCTTGTGACAGCTAAGCATTCATAGTGATATATTTAGTTGATCTTTTGATGCCGGCTCTTCCTATTATTATGTAGCAGAATTCACCAAAACACTGGATTGCTGATCCACTAACAGAGAACAGGATCTGGGTTCAGATCATCTCTGGATAGTTTTATTTAACTGATGTCTGTGTTGATGCTACAGTATTTCTGCTCATTATGAGAGGAACTGCAGGTTCAGACATGTGTGTGTGTGTGTGTGTGTGTGTGTGTGTGTGTGTTATCACTGAACCTCTCCTGACACACATCACATGTTTGTGGTCTGTGATAAATCTGCTGTAGTAGATCTACAGTGTTGTGAATCTGAGCTTGATGGAAATTAATGTACAGTGCATTCAGTAACATTTAAACAATCAGGATAATAAATCACACTGAATATGTTTTCATGAGAAATGTCCACAATAACACAATCATAAATGTTAACTGAGGCACCAAACTACTGAACACCAGCACATCTAGTGACCCAAAATGTCTGATTAAGCTGTAACTTTTAACACAACTAAACTGTGCTGACATTTATCATCAAAACAACATAAAATAAAACAACCAAATTTATATATATAATATAAATAATTCACATGCGTATCATAAATGTTGTACCTTACTGAATTAGTAATATAATATAATATAATATAATATAATATAATATAATATAATATAATATAATATAATAGTGTTTTTATATAATATAAATAATTCATGTGTATCATTTATTTAGCATTATTTCATCAGGTCTCACCTCAGAGTCTTGATTTGACAGTTTGGATCCTGTAGTAAATCACTGAGCTGCTTCACTCCTGATGGTCCAGGATCATTTCCTGTGAGATCCAGCTCTATCAGGTGTGAAGGGTTTGATCTCAGAGCTGAAGACAGAGCTTTATAACCTTCTTCACTGATACTGCAGTCTGAAAGTCTAGAACAGAATGAAAAAATGAAAATGTAACATTTAACAGATTAATAAGCTATTCTAGAAATTACCTTTACAATATTTATCCATAAAGTGAAATATTTGTGTTCCTTGTCAGTTTACTGTGTAATTTAGTGTACAACTGAACCCAAAAGGCCTAGAGACCTTTAATATTTTACACATCAGCTCACCTGAGAACCTTCAGTTTACAGTTACTGAAAAGGGTCATGAACTGAGAAATTACATTTCCCTTGATTTTTTGACATGTAACAGGTCAATGTACTATAAAAACATCCTACAATACAATATTTATTTATATAAATACAAAACAAAAAAAAATCATATATCGAAACCAAACTCAGAAAATGACTTGTTTTGGGGATGTCACATTATGATAGTCTGCTGAAGAAGATCAATGCCTGTTTATTTATTATTACCTCTTTATCCCTGACCACTGACTCACACATGTAATAGGACGAGAGGAAATACTAAAGAGAGGCAAACACAGGATAACTCCATCAAGTTAACCATTTGCCTCCGAGGATTACAAGATGCTGTAAGTTGTGAAAAAACACAGTCTCTGCATTGCCTTCCTTGTGATCCTAACATCATATCTACACCAGTCACAAACATTGTGGCATCATGAATCCATTTCTCTCATGTCAGAAGCAGCGCCTGCACTTGGAGCACGTCAGAAATAAAACCACATCAGTTTACTCTCATGGATTTGTCATGGGGTTGTAGCATCTGCTTCAGATCATGTACGATCATTTGGGCTTTATGTTGTAGGGATTCCTTTAGCCTTTTGACATTTGCATATAAATTACAGAATCTGGCCCCATAGTATACATTTATATGAGTGCTTAATGGCAAGGTTTACCCCCATTATCTGGAAGATACTGAGCAGACCTTCTTTAAGGTCTCCCAACCAACTTCAAACACATTCAGAGATAACTAGATAGCCCTCGATGCCAGACACCTAATGGGCCTGAGCAGCCAGTTCTCTCACACCCGGCTGAGCAGCCAGCTCTCACACACACACACACACACACACACTCAAACCTACTTGCATTTAACTCAGGATAAGCCATTCCAAATGTATACGATATATTCCTCTGTGTTTGTATGTCTCCCAGCTCTTATTAGCATAGTTACGATTCTCTAGTCATGTTAGTTGACCTCTAAGTGCCTATATTCAAGCATAAGAATGTATCTTTATGTTTCTATCTGTCTTGCATATCTTTCTTGGTACCTAATTAAACCTCTCGGTTTGCCTTAGCTAAATATCTCTACTATGTGAGCCTAAAATGCATCATACTATTTGTACCATAGTTTGGGTTACCAGATAACCAGTTAATCACTCCATTAATAAAATATGCAATTAAGGTGTAATTAAGACAAAGAAACATTTTCCCGCTGAAACTATATGCCTTGTTATTGGTCAATCCAACCAAAAGGGGAAACCAGATAAAACCTCTTCCACACCCAAAAGGCCTTCTTCTTAACTATCGGTTCCCTGGAGACACCCATCACCTTGGACACCTCGCGACTCCCCTTCCGGGGGGAGTCCAATCTTCTGGCAGTTCTCATGCTCTCTCACTCTCTGCAGTGGAGCAGTCAACCCATGGTTGAAATGACGAAGGTTTCACACCCAACTGATATTTTTACAGAAACTGATTCTGGGAAATTCTTAGTTAAAAATCTTAGTTTTATTAGATCCAAGCGCTGCCTTTGATTTGGTTGACCATGAGGTCCTGTTGACATGTTTGCACAGTCTTACAGTGGTTCCATTCTTATCTGACCAACATATGTTTTAGTGTTTGTATTGGTCATCAGACCTCCTTTTGTATACCTCTTAATTGTGGAGTTCCACAGGGATCAGTCCATGGGCCGGTATTTTTCACCCTGTACATCTGTACCTCTGGCTTCCATTTTTAACAAATATAAAGTATCCTTTCATCTATATGCTGATGATACTCAGATCCATTTTCCTTTACAGCACAATGATAAAAATGGCTTAAAGCCATTGTTGCCATGTTTAGAAGAACTTACGCTTTGGCTCTCAAGTAATTTTTTTTTTTAATTAAATGTAAATAAAAGCTAAATAATTTTTTTTTGGCCATAAGGAAAAGTGTATTAGATGTTGACTGTGGCTCTCTGGCCCCATGTGTAACTCAATCTGCTAGAAATCTGGGCGTTCTGTTTGATCATAACTTAAAATTTGACAAACAGATCAGTGCTGTTGTAAAATCATGCTTTTTTAAATCTCTGTCAACTTTCTAAAGTGAAACCTTTCTTATCACAGAGTAACTTCCAAACGGTGTTCCATGCTTTTATAACAACTCGTTTAGACTATTGTAATTCTATTTTAATAATTGATTTTAAAATTCTGTTATTTGTTTATAAAGCCCTCAATAATTTGGCCCCTCAGTACATGACTGCCCTGCTCCATCCATACACCCCTTCTAGAACATTGAGATCCAGAGATCTGTCTACTCATCGTGCCTAGATTCTCCTTAACTAAAGTCATATCTAATCTTTCTAGCATTCAATACCCCTATCTCTGTAACTGTCTACCTATTCATATTAGATTAGCCCCCTGTATTTCTGCTTTTATGTCTGCTCTAAAGTCATATCTAATCTTTCTAGCATTCAATACCCCTTGATCATTTGTTTAATTGTTTTGTTATTGTTGTGTTTTAAATTTGAGAGTCTTGTTTTATTCATCTTATTTCTGAATTTTTTTCTATTCTGTACAGCACTTTGGTCAACTTTAGTTGTCTTATAAATGTGCTTTACAAATAAATATTGTATTGTATTGTCAAAACTGGATACAAACACAGAGAACATTATAAAATAATTGAAACCTTAAAGGGGTCATGTACTTCATTTACATAATATCTAAAACACATAAAACAAAGTCTTTAAAGTCTTTCATCTAAATAATCCACAACATACTGTACAAACAAATTATCTAAAACTCAGGTGTTAAAGTCTTTCATCTAAATAATCCACAACATACTGTACAAACAACCTCAGAATGGTTGAAAAACAAGAAAATTAAAGTTTTGAAATGGCCTAACATAAGCCCACTCTTAAACCACATTGGAAATGTAGTGGTAGGAAGTAGAACGTAGAGTTTTAAGGAGGGAGAGGGAATTAAATTAAAGCCTACAAATTTCACTGAGCTGAAACAGTTCTGTCCTCAATTCTGTGGCAAATGACCTAGGTCCATGTTAATAGATGGATCTGAATTCTAACCAAACACTGGGGATTGACACAAAACTTACCTCAGTATCTCTAATTTGCAGTTTATATTTTTTAAGTCCACTGCAGAGCAGCTTCACTCCTGAATCCTGCAGATTATTATTGTTCATGTTCAGCTCTTTCAGACTGGTATCTGATCCAAGAACTGTAGCCAGAGCTGGACAGCTTTTGTCTGTTAAAACAAAACAAATCAAACAACAAGATAAATAAAATACATTTGTTAAATACAAAAATTTAATTTATACCAATTATTTTTACATGAACAGTAAATATATTCTCAAATTGCATTGATTCAAATTTATAAATATAATGTATATATATATATATATATATATATATATATATATATATATATATATATAAATATATGATAATTTATTAGATATATATTATATGCACAATACACACTTAAAATATGTGTTTATTTGTACATTTGAAAGAGCTGCTCTTTTATCCTGATGAGTGTCTTGAGGTGGAGAATCTGGAGGTTAACGATTTATTCATTTAGGTTATGCAAGAGTATATCTCCTTTATAGCAAAAGTTTAAGAAGTTGAACTGCATATTTGAGTAGAAATAACTATGGAACAATATTTTTTATAATAACATGATGTGCTTCTTCTGTAGCTAACTTTGCTGAAAAGAGAATTTTTTACATAAAACCCATGTAAATCTAATAAAATAGCATTGCACTTTAATTCCAAAGGACTGACATTTTTAAATAAAAAAAATTTAAAAAAGTTAAATGATTTAATCCTAAAAGAGACATATACTTATAATTGGTATGTGGTTAATAATCACTATAGATCAGGGGTGTCCAAACCTGGATCAATGTAGATAAATGCAATTTTAAGATGAGAAGAAAACATGAAAAAATATATTAAATAACTTACAGAGCTCTTTTGGAGGTTTTGATGACTGCTGATAATCTAATGAGACACTCGTCTGATTTCTTGAATTTCTGAAGCTCAAACTCCTCCAGCTCCTCCTCTGATGTCAACAACACAAAGACCAAAGCAGACCACTGGGCAGGTGAAAGATCAGCAGATGAGAGACTTCCTTTGCTAAGGTGGGTCTGAATGTCTTTCACCAGAGTTTGGTCGTTCAGTTCATTCAGACAGTAGAACAGATTGATGGATCTCTCTGGAGACAGATTAGATTCTAATTTCTGCTTGATGTACTGAACTATTTCCTTTTTGCTCTGGTCATTTCTATTTTGCTGTGTCAACAGACCCTGTAAGATTCTCTATTGGACTGGAGTGACAAACCAAGGAGGAATCGAAGAAAAAGATCCAGGTGTCCATTATCACCCTTAGTGCCTTGGTCACTGCAGTCTTGAGCAAATCAATCGGGGCTGGAGCTTTTGAAGGAAATTTTTCTGTTCTGTAGAGTCTTGATCAAACACATACTTTTGTTTTCTTGTTCTTGATGTCTAGAAACAGATGTGCATAAAGAGCTGCAATAAACTCTTGAATGCTCAAGTGAACGAAGCAGTACATGGTACCAAGAACGATCCCTGTTTCCTCCTTAAAGATCTGGGTACACATGCCTGAGTACACTGATGCCTTATAGACGTCAATACCACAGGCTTCCAGATCTGTGTCATAGAAGATCACATTGTTTCTTTCCAGCTGATCAAATGCCAGTTTCCCCAGTGAAAAGACAGCATCTTTATCCCAGGAAACATCTGGTGTATGTTCTCCATCATACTTTCGTCTGCTCTGCTGGATCTGAAATCTGAGGAAGTGTGTGTACATTTGTGTCAGAGTCTTAGGAGTGTCTTCAGTATTTGACTCCTGCAGTGTTTTGGAGGCATCATCAGCCTGATTATTTATTACATTATTTCTTTTCTCCTCTAAAATGTTCTGGAGAACAGTGGCTGAAATCCAGCAGAAGACTGGGATGTGGCACATGATAAAGAGACTTTTTGATTGTTTAACATGATCAATGATTTCTTTGGCCTGATTCTCATCCGTGAATCTTTTTCTGAAGTACTCCTCCTTTTGTGCATCATTGAATCCTCGTATCTCTGTCAGCCGGTCGATACAGTCAGGAGGAATCTTACTGGCAGCTGCTGGTCTGCTGGTGATCCAGATGAGAGCAGAAGGAAGCAGATTTCCCTTGATGAGGTTCGTCAGGAGAACATCCAGAGAGGCTGGTGATGATACATCAGACCACGTCTCATTATCCTTAAAGTTTACAGGAAGTCGACATTCATCCAATCCATCAAGAATGAACAAGACTTTGAATTGATTTCTTCTTGTAAGGTTCAGTCCTTTTGTCTCTGGGAAAAACTGAGTTATAAGGTCCATCAAACTTAGTTTTTCTTGCTCCTTTAAGTTCATCTCTCTGAATGGAAGAGGAAATATGAAGTCGATATCTTGATTTTCTTTTCCTTCGGCCCAATCCAGAACAAACTTCTGCACAGAGACTGATTTTCCGATGCCAGCAACTCCTTTGGTCAGTACAGTTCTGATCTGCTTGTCTTGTTCAGGTGCTTCAAACACATTTTTGCACTCAACCTGTATCTCCTGTGATTCATGACATCTGGAAGAAACTTCAATCTGTCTCACCTCATGTTCAGTATTGACCTGTTCACTACAACCCTGAGTGATATAGAGATCTGTGTAGATGTTCTTCAGAAGGGTAGAGTCACCTTGCTTTGCAATTCCTTCAAACACACATTGATACTTCTTCTTTAGGCTACACTTTAGCTGATGAATGAAGAACAGCTCATCTAAACACAGAAATAAAAAAAAAGATTTTGTTTAGCCTTATCAGTTCTCTTTCTCCATATAATTGACATTTGGTGACAGATGATCACGAGTCTCTTACCTTCTAGAGTATCAGCAGCTTCATCTTGCTTCATCTCTCTCAGGAAGTTGAGCGTGAGGTCAAGAGCTGCCTGTACTGCATCTGTTCTCATTAAAGTCCTTCACAAAGTAGTAGTAGTCTTCTTTTTGTAATATTTTCTGAAACTTTTGCAGCTCATTCTTCAGAAATGTGATAATTTTGTTTTCAAGATCCTAAAGAAAGAAATAATACAAAAAATAAGTTTTTCCTTTTACATTTTTGTGTGTTCCTAAAAGAAAACAAATTAGCACGATAAATCAGGTTAACATTATTGAAAATGTGTTTTCCTACCTGGAAGATCTGCAGGAGATTGTCTTTGAAATTCTTGTAGTTCCTGTGAGTCTGGGCGTCTGAAACAATATCTAACATTTGTCTCATACTGAACTCTATTTAACAAAGACAGAAAATGGTAGCTGTTTAAGTTCACACTGGAAAAGTATAGGATCTATTTAAGTGTAAATTTAGGTAAATATTAGGAGATTGTCATTCTTGATCTTAATGTTGTCCTAAAAGCAAGCAACACATAGGGCTGGTGAATTAAAAAGTTATGTTAGTGGACTAAAATTTACAAAATATATACTTCATATCAAATCAATTTAAAAATTTCTTTGCGATACTTTTAGCATCTTAATGAAAACTCTGATGAATATTTAAACAATTATAGATTCATGACACATATTCAATTAAGTATTTTCTGACACAGTCTATGTGTAAACAAACAATAAGAACACACATCAAATACCTTTTGGGTAGATGGTGTTTTTTTCTCACTGAAGTTCGGGTCCTTCATCTCTTTGACCAGTTCACTCTTCACAGACACAGAGCTGGACACAAACACTTCACTACATGAGCTCCTTCAGTGTCTCATTTAAGAGCTTCATCTGTTGAGGATGGTAATGAAAGCAACAGTATAAGACATGCATTTGTTCATCTATGACTAGGATAATACTCCATGACGAGACACCTTCATATGTTTGGGTACTGGCCTATGAGTACTATTTCTTTAGAACCATGAACCAATTTTTAAACTTACCTTGTCAGCTGCTTGTGTGATTTGTTACTGGAAGACTCAGTGAACTGTAGTTCATACCCCGGAAATCATGATTTATTGTTTTTGATTTCTGTTCACCTTAAATATTCACAGACATCTTATGAGAAATAAGCCAAGACCAAGAACATTATAATTCAAAGATAACTGAAATGTCAAGTTAGTGAGCTAACTTTACATGTTGGCTTGGGCCTGGGGGCAAAGACCCCATTACTTGTTCAGTGTCCAACTTCTTGAGCTAACCTTGCGCAAAAACAAAAACCTACACGCAGTATTTTTTCTTCTGTGACCCTTGCGTTTATCTAGGCTCAAATAAACATAACTAGCCCAGCGAGTTCCAACAGGTTTACCGGGAACGTTAAGCCAAGTTCAACAAGCGCCCGCGATATTCTATTCCACTGCACTGAATCCGTTGAATTTCTTCATCCTCTGTGTCGCTAACTTCTTGAATAACTCCGACCAAAACTCGGAGGAACGATGTGAAGCGCCGTCTCCTCTCTCTGCGGGGGCTGTCGGTCAGATCCGCATCAGTTTCTAGTTATTCCGGCCTTTTTCTTAGTTTCCGAAAGGATGGTTGCGGTTGTCACTGAAGTCCATGCTGTGTCGATCAATCCAAGGACTTGCTGGAGAAGTTTCAATGGCGCATTCTGTGTGCCATCTTTGCCATGAAGCTGTGCCTCTCCCTCCACATCCAACTCATCCCACAGGCGACGCCAAGACTGCCTTTAAGCTCCGGTTCACCGAGATCTCGAGTGGCCTGGAGTACTTGGTTAAAGCCTCTAGGGATGATGACAGGTATGGGAGTTGCAAGCTTTTATTTTATTCTTTTTGAATTGTGGCGTTATGTGCACGCGCATACTGTCCATTCAACAAGCAGGGCTTTGCGTGTTTTAAAGAAGGCCATCAGGACGCTTAGTGTAGCACTTTGTAAGCCAAATGTTTAATCATTTCTTGATTCATCCACCCTTTCTCATTCACGGATTACGCCACGACAACTGTGGGGGGAGATTCATCTTTTGGGCATGGTTATCTGTTGAAAAATGACCATCGGTGGCAATTTCGATCCATCTCCACAACATGCCAGGCACCACACTGTGAAGTGTGATTTCCTCATGACCATTGTCACTATATTCACACTTTTCTGCCCTTTCTCTGCGACACTTCAGCCCACGGGGATGTCAAGCGTGAGGGGGGACCTCGTCCATGCTGATAATATGATCCGGTGACACGTTGTATTCAGTGTAACTTGCTTTTTGCAATGAAACTCACGGAAACTGTCGACCTTAGCTTGGAAGTCTGTGGCAGTTTCTGACACAACGTTTCACCTTGCTCGTCTCTGATAGAGAGGCGGTTTGTGTTGTTTGTGAAGCGGTAACACCAAGAAGGCCCGCCAGCAAAATCATTTATATTCATCTCCTTGGCAACTACCAGGGCGTGGAGACGTAAATGCACCGTTGACAAAGCCTCTCCCGGCAGCGCGTTGTTCAAGCACCCATCTGTGGACTCGTTCCTCCAGCTCTGGCCATCTTGCTTTCAGCCCGCGATTAGCTTTTTTTGTATTTCTTCATTGGAGTTAGAGTAACCTCTGTTTTTACGCCAGTCCCTCACAACTTTCTCACTCACTCCAAACTTTCTTTCTGCTGCTCGATTACCGTTTTCGGCTGCATATATTTTACTACCTGCAGTTTGTAATCTGAAGAATAGGATTTTCTTATTGGGGGCATTTTGTTTGCATTCAGTATTTCTCAGTTGTCTTTTAAGTTAATAGTTTCAGGTAACAGTTTTTCAGTTGTTTTCAGTTAATGTTTTTCAGGGGTAGGCTACAGGAGCAATGAGCAGCATAGAGAGAGCCCTCTCGGCGGCTGTAGAAAGTAATGTTTTCTCTTGGTTCATTTCTCGTTGGTTCATGTCAAATTAATTTTTATAAATAAGTCGCACCTGACTATAAGTCGCAGGACCAGCCAAACTATGAAAAGAAGTGTGACTTATAGTCCGAAAATAGGTACGGTACTGCATTTTCAGGGACACTATTAAAGAAACAGTTTTAGCAAATTGTTTTTTAACAAAGACAGAAAGCAATAGCTGTTTAAGTTCACACTGTTAAAAGTATAGGATCTATTTAAGTGTAAATTTAGGTAAATATTAGGTCTCTCATTGTAATATTTTCTGTCCTAAAAGCAAACAACACAGGGGCTGGTGAATTAATAAAGTTATGTTAGTGCACTAAAATTTACAAAATATATACTTCATATCAAATCATTTAAATTTTCTTTGCTGATGCTTTTAGCATCTTAATGAAAACTAATCCTCATAAATATTTAAACAATTATAGATTCATGATACATATTCCAATGAAATATTTTCTAGCTGTCCATGTGCAACCAACAATAAGAAAAAACATTAAACTACCTTTTGGTAGATGATGCTTTTTTTTCTCACTTAAGTTTGGTGGCAGACCTCCTTTTTGACCAGTCACTCTTCACAGACACAGAGCTGGACACATGTGATCCTGATCTTACACTAATGACACAAAGAACAGAGACGAACACAGAAACAATATTACACAGTGCACTTCAGTCTACTTCATAAAGTTTTAATGTTGTAAATGGTTATTAAAACAGAGATATAGCTGTGCATTTGTTCTTTTTAGCCTATAAATGTTTGGTTGCATGATCTACTCTGCCATCTAGAAGTAGATTTGTATTTCCATTATTGTAGAACTAAGCGGTATAAAAACAGCTTTGTGCCCAGCAGCTATCACTCACATGAATAAGGATAGGTCTTAGGAACATTATTATTAATTATTATTATTATTATTATATATTTATTATTATTATTTTAGTCTAGGCAGTTTTTAGTGATCTGAGCTGAGAACCTTAAAGCACTTTTATCATACATGTTGTTTAATGTTTGTGGTGTCTGTAAAATGTGAAAGACGTGAGAATTCAAAACACTGCCATGGGTACAAATAAAGTGAACCTGAACCTACTCTGTTTTTATAATGCTGAATGTATGCCTCGTAATGGCTGCTTGTATAATTGTATTACTGGAAATAAACTCTAGACTGAGTTCAATAAAAGTCACCATATATTGTTTTCACTGACTTATTTTTTTTTTATTCAGTCAACATCTATCACAAAAACAGTGATGAAATTAGCTAATAATGATAATAATGATAATATAATGCTAAAACATCATACCTTTTGGTAGATGACACTTTTTTCTCACTGAAGTTCGGTGGATCATCTTTTGACCGGTCACTCTTCACAGACACAGAGCTGGACACATGTGATCCTGATCTTACACTAATGACACAAAGGAACAGAGAAAATGTTTTATTAACAGATACTTCAGTACTCATTTGAAGAGATTAGTGTTGCTGAATGGGAGTTTTGTTTAGTCCAGTTGAACACAAAACTAGTTCACTAACTCATCAGGTCTGCTATCAAAGGAATCATCTAACAGTCAAGTGAAGCGCTGCTTTCTCATCTTGCACAATTTTCTACTTCACTAAAAAACACAGCTGGCTCACACAATATCTTGTATACTATAAGCAATGAATATAATGAACAATGACCTGTGTGCAGTGAACGAGTGAGAAAGAGACAAAAATCTTCAGTTTACCTTTAAAAACATTCACTAATTTACACTGTAAGAGTTTGATGTATATTTGTATTCATTTTAAATGATATCTAGTTTGCCCATTATTTTTCATTTAATACCCACTAAATATGCAACACCAAACATTTAATGCAATCAACTTTATATGATGGATTATGAGTGATCTGTTGATGTCATTTCTACAGGTTCTGAGAGGTTAACATTACAGATAATTCAGAAACATACAAACATGGTGTTCTATTCTTTACACAGATGTGGTTGTTTAAAGAGAGTATCTTGGAGAAACAATTTCATTCATGGCAACAGCGAGAAAAAGACTCCATTATTGATGGGTGTTTTTATTCTTCACAGAAAGTGTTTTAAATGATTCTCTGAAAGCAGACAGAGTCTTACCTCTGTTTCTGTGAGAGACTCGTCTTTCCTCTCTTCTCTGACATACTGCAGATGAACAGACTGGTTCATGAAAACCAATCAGATGCTCATCATGCCCTGGAAATAACAATATGTACTGAGATGAATAATATGGCAGTAGTTGATACCATATACTAAGTGCCAACTTTGATGAGTTTGACCTTTGACATATGAAATATGTCCAGATGTGCACTTTGCCCTATTAATTATGTCCATATGCGGACCCCGGTGTGCGTGAAATCCATCCGTCATCCTTTGAGCTCCGAGGGGCTGCAAATGTGTTTGTTTGTTCAGTGACCAAGTGATGAATGAGATCCCTGAAGAATGTGTTTTGGTAGATCTTATACGCATTCTCATATCTGGACTCATCTGCGGATGCGTCTGTGTGTGTGTGTGTGTGTGTGTGTGTGTTGTGTGTGTGTGTGTGTGTGTGTGTGTGTTTGCACTTAATATGGACTACGGTACAAAAAGAATCTCAACTATTAATAGACTGAGAATAAATCAATAAAAAAAATATAAATTCCCCTTACATTATTTTCGCGAGAGAAAGTCTTACTCGCGCAGGCGTCACGATTCTTCAAATGAGAGGTTTACAAAAATCTCTGCTTAAAGTCCGTGCATTCTCTCTCTCTCTCTCTCTCCGCATGCTGCGTGAGAGAGCTCTCCCCGTCATCTCGGTCCGCTGTGAGAGAGAATGCGGATATAGTTGGCAAAAACGTTTTAAATGCACTACATCTAACTCAAAGAGCGATATTACTTTAATCTTTAAATAAACATACACCCTTTACAGCTGTTGTCCGGCGGTTCTTGTTTATATTTTAACTAAGTTTCTTATTTTAATCATGGCATTCTTACATGATCTAGAATGTGGAGCAATAGTTAGTTTTCAGTCATCGTGGTATCTAATTCCCGATTCAAACGGGTTTAAAATGCTTTTAGCTAAAATCACATATATTTTATTTTATACACATTTTATACCTCAAATTTGGCGTTGGGTCCGTTTATTTCACATGTTTCTCACACTAGCTGTAAGCTGAAAACGGATATGCTTTAAAAAAACAAAAAGGTAGCCCCCTATTTAAAATGTTATTCATTCAGTGGTATGCAAGAGACAGACCTTTTTGCTGAGCAGCGCAAACTATTTCCTTAAGAAGATGTTTATGTAAACACTTTGCTATTCTATCAGTGACGCGGATATGTGTGTGTGTGCGTGTGTGTGTGTGTGTGTGTTGTGTGTGTGTGTGTGTGTGGTGTGTGTGTGTTTGTTGCTTGCATTTAATCTGACGTCAGTATGAAATAATTTAAACAAAAAATGCATCACGAGTAATAATGAAATTCGGGGTGCATCAATTAAATAGCCTTAAGGATCTGAGAAAAACAACCGTCTTAACTAAACTTTAAATCAGTATTGCTCTGTATCTCACTTTCATTCTCACTGTCAGCGTTTCTCACGCTAGGCTGCGGGGGATCTGAAATGGCAGGGGGTGACGCTGAAAACGGATATGCCCCTATTTAAAATGTTTATTCAACTGGATGTCGAGAGACAGGCCTTTTACTGCGCAGCACGAAACTAATTCCTTTAAGATGATGTTATGTAAACACTCACGGTTTCTATCCGTGACGATGAAAAATATTGTCTTCTGTCACGGTTATTATGGTGGGGATTCTTAAACTATTTTCACATGACCCTGGGCACTGTTTCAAAAAGCCTATGAAAACACAACATGTTTTCACATATGGTATAGAGACAAGCATAACACAAACATGTTTTTTTACACATATGGTATAGAGACAAGCATAACACAACATGTTTTCACATATGGTATAGAGGCAAGCATGAATATATTCTCATTAGTCATGGGTATGCTACTATATTTCTCAGATAGTTTCTCTGTCGTTAGTTAAAACGTTGCCGGTTATTAATCAAATTTGAGACTTTTATACTATATTTTTTAGGGCAATATCACTGTTTAGGAATCCAGGGAAAATGTTTCTATCACAAAAAACAAATTAGGACCCGGCCATATGTCTTCTTTTGGCAGACAAAGGAAACCGGTGAAGCCAATGTTTTCACAGCTGCAGAGCGAGGTGCTATACCATAGAGCTCGGATGCCATCTGCTGGTTATTTTAATAAAATTACATCCTTCATGAGAATCGGGATATTCGTGGTTTGAAGTACAATATTCGATATGAAAACAACTATTTTGTTGGCTTATTCTCACTAACTGTAATGTGTTATTTTATCCTTAAAATCTAAAAGTTTATCAAACCATCATTTATAAAAGAAGAAGTGGTATGACCGAGACTGAAGGACGGACTCCTAGGTGCGATAATCTAGACACGCCCCACCGGTGCGTTTAAAAAGTCGCGGCGGGCTCTTTGATCATTCACATCCTATTCGTGGTTTTGAACAACTCTCTTTTTCTGAGAACAATATGGAACGCCAAGGTAAGCTGAATTATATATTTGAAAAACAGCACTACTATGCTTTTAATTTCCAGGATTAAATAGGGATTAGCCGTTTTTTCCATTGCTCTCTATTTAATAGATTTAATCTTATAGGATACACGCTTTTAGCCAGATAAATAAGTGTAAGTCTCTAATTCTTAGTCAATGTTTATACATGGTTCATTTTACAACAGAAAATGATTTTCATTTAATTGTTTTTTTATTTGTAGTGGCAGCCCACTGATCGACGGACAAGATGGTAAAAGTAATCGTTTTTATAATTTAAAAACTTAACTCTTCTTGGGATTCGTTTCCTCTATTGTGTCTTGCACGCAAGGCGGCTGCGTTAACGCGATGCCGCGCAGTGTTGACTGTATTTTTCTGGCGTAGTAATGCTATTTATCCATTGAACATTTTAAAGGGTCTACATCAGAAAATTATCTTGTGTTTATTTACAGAGGATGTACAAACTAATTGAGGAGCAAGTCTCACAAAAATGGTAAAGTAAAATGTTTTTATACTTTTTTTTTTTTTTTTTTTATACCCCATTGTGAGTGTGAGTCCACGTAATAACCCGATTTGTTTGCTGTTGCTAAGCTACGGATAATTACTGTGTGTGGGGCTGCTAAGTCCTAAAATAATTACCAACAGAAATTATTTTGTCTTTATTTTGTCTAGACGATGTGTGCAGATGATTGAGGAGCAAGTCTCACAAAATGGTAAAGTTTTAAATATATAATTTCTTCTGACTATCCCCGTTTGTTTGTGGTTGCTACAGCTAAAGCTACTGAGTTGTGTATGGCTAGGTCATAAAAACTAATTACGCCAGAAATGATTTTTTTTTTTTTTTTTTTTTTTTTTTCTAGATTTGCTACAGCTAATAACCCAGCCCAATTTTGTGGACCTGACCCAGGAGGTCTGTGAATGCGATGTCCAAGCTGGTCCCGAGCAACGCTATCAAATACCAGAAAATCCAGCACACAGCCCCTTGAGAAAGAAAAAGAGCGATCGCTACAGTCAGTCCAGCACCGCGAGAGGAATCACCACAATAGTAAGTTTTTTTATTTATTTATTTATTTATTTATTTATTTATTTATTATTATTTAGTATTATTTATTTATTTTTAAACTTATCCTTAGGCTACTCTGGCGACCTCTTGTGGTACAGTCTTGTCATTGCTTTTTTTATTTTTATTTTTTATTTTTTTTTAAAACTTATCCGTAGGCTCCTCTGGCGACCTCTTGTGGTACAGTCTTGTCATTGCCTTTTTTTTTTTTTTTTTTTACTTATCCGTAGGCTCCTCTGGCGACCTCTTGTGGTACAGTCTTGTCATTGCTTTTTTTTTTTTTTTTTAACTTATCCGTAGGCTCCTCTGGTGACGTCTTGTGTCTTTAAAGTATTTACAATGTTTTAACCTCTGTTTATTCTATACAGATATAGAACGTCAGAGGTTGACAGATCCAACGTTGATACCGGACCTGAGATATTTCAAGGTGTTCTTTTCATATTTATTTAAATGATATTTTTTTCATACTTTTAATATTTAACAAAGAAAATTGGTTGTTATAACTATAAATATTTAAAAGCAGTAATAGATATTACATTGAAATCAGTTTTGTCACAATTTTTCTTATTATTTTTTTCAATTTTCAACTACTTTTCTTTTCAGGCGGCGAACCCAGTGTTGTGGACAATGCTGCTGACTGGACCGATACGCAAATAAATGCCTGGCAAAGGGCTGGTTGGTCGAGTGGTCGCAGTGAAGTTTCATCACAGACGGATAGAGACACACCACCCGCTTTTGACGACGACGGTCCGAGGAGGAGCCTGAATTGCGTCCAGAGCTCCATCGTAATGATCCTCAGAATGATGTTGTAAATGAAAGAATTGTATCTTTGTTCGAATAGCTGGTTTGAAAGACAGGACTCTTTATACAATGAGCTCTTTATTAGGCAGGATGCTTTCTTCAACCGAATTAAATAACCGCATGGACGCTAGGTTTCATGAACTTCAAGGTAATATACAACAGACGATAGGAGACTCGTTCTGCGATGCATGCAAACACAAAATGAGAGAGAACACTGATCGTTCTCATGAGGTACTACAATCGCAGCTAAGAGAGAGAACACTGATCGTTCAATTACTTTGTGCGATTAATGGACGTCTTCAACCACGACAGATATGATGCTTATGTAATTAGTCTTATAACCAATATAATTTCTGTAGTTCTGTTTATGCTCTGTGCCCTTCACACTTTTGAATGCTTTTGTAATTTTTTTCTTTATGAATACTGTGACGATCTGTATACGCTCTGTGCTTTTTTGATACATTTTTGGAATGCTTCTCTATTTTTGTATGTATTGTGATTTCTTTTATATCTGCATTTTGTGATTTCTTTTATGTCTGCATTTTGCTTGTAGTCCTTCTTGGATGAGGTGGCCATCTCATTTGTAGTCTCTTGCATGTAGTGTTTTGAATGCTGTTTTTTTTTCTTTCTTTTTTCTTTTTTTTTTTCTTGCTCTTATCTTCTCGATATGAATACTCTGTAGCTCTGTTTTATGTGCTCTGTGCCTTCACACTTTTGAATGCTTTTGTAATTCTTCTTTGTTATGAATAACTGTGACATACTGATCTGTATACGCTCTGTGCTTTTTACAATTTTGAATGCTTTCTATTTTTGTATGTATTGTGATTTCTTTTATATCTGCATTTTGTGATTCCTTTTATGTCTGCATTTTGCTTGTAGTCTTCTTGTATGAGGCGGGGGCTCCCTCCATTATTTGTAGTCCATCTGTGCATGTAGTCATTTTTTGCATGCTTTTTTTTTTCTTTGCTTATGTTTTTTTGTTTTTCTTTTTTTTTTTTTGCTTCTTCTCGATATGAATACTCTGTAGTTCTGTTTATGCTCTGTGCCTTCACACTTTTGAATGCTTTTTTAATTCTTCCTATATGAAAACAGTGTTGGTCTGTTTACGTTCTGTGCTTTTTTACATTTTTAATGCTTTTTTTTTTTTTTTTAAATTTAATCATATATATGAGGCTATCCTCTCGTTTGTAGTCTTTTGCCTGTAGTCTTTTGAATGCTTTTGTAATTTTTTTTTTTTTTTTTCTTTTCTTTTTTTTTTTTCCTTGATATGAACTACTCTGTAGGTCTGTTTATGCTCTGTGCCTTCACACGTTTTGAATGCTTCTTATTTTTGTATGTATGTATTGTGATTTCTTTTATATTTGCATTTTGTTTGTAGTCGTCTTCTTGTATGAGGGTGACCATCTTGTTTGTAGTCTTTTGAGTGATGAGGCCATTCTGATTTGTATTTCACTATAGGATCACCATTTTTTTGCCAATATTGTCCCTATTGTAAACTATATATTATATAGATATATATAATATTATATATATATTATATATATATATATATACACACATATAAATAAAAGCACATAGTATATATATATATATATATATTACTGGTCAGGGGACGTACGGGGTTGTTCATAGCTGTCATTCAGACCAATCTCTCATAGACCTGTTACAGAGCGCTATCGAAATGCACACAGCCAGACGCCACCCCATGTAACTTGATGTGCTGTGTGCTATATTACAGCGATTGATAGAAGTCAGGCATACAGCATCCAAATTTTACAGAAACAACTGATATTTAACCATAGCGGTCACCCCGGAAAATGGTCATGTTTACTGATTTGAAACGAGTAGAATCGGAATAGAAAATAGAACAAACTCCTAACATTGATTTGTGGTATACTGTTGCACAGGGACCGCGATAAGCCAAAACCTCACACAGCAACAACGGAGGATACGTCAACGGTTTCTGACCACATCGCTGACCCCTCCCGACCCGCGACAACACCATGCGTTTTATCAGACACCCCTACAGGTAATGTCCAGTGAGCAGGTATTCCTTCTGGTCATGGTAAACGACGAAACACGACCACCGATCGCCCAACAACTCCCCGCAATGGCCACCCTTCTGAACAACAGCACAGCCGTCAACTAGCTCGGTAACTATCAAACGATCCTCGTCCTTCAGAAACGTTAACCAGAGCCAAGTCGTCTGAACATGACTCACTCAGATACGACACGGTGGAGTCATAGACGGATATCACATGTAACGTGCTAGGCCCTCGATATTAAACAGTGTGGGAGGTTGCGAAAGGAACAATATGGAATATGCGTGAAATAAGGTCTACAGATTTAGCCGCGTATCAATCAAATTAATTACATGGAACAAATTGAAGCGCGATAGCATCGCTTTGCTAGCTACTATCGGCGGGGAAACATCTAGCAGTTGAATTAATTTAAAAACGATGAATAGTTGAACAGGCAATTAAAATTGGACCCGTATAAAAAACGATCACGATCCGGTTTCAACATCTTGTAATGCTTAGACAGCGCACGTTAATCTTTTAAGCCGAACAAATTGGAAAAAGATTTATCACACAGTCGGACGAATCAAAACAGGTTACATGTCCGGAATGACAATGAGCGAGATCGAAGAAGTCCAGATGTAAGCCATGAACAGCACCGATGAGCAAGGGTTGCGGCGGGTAGCACTCACAGGCCATACGCTCTTCAGCAGGTGAGTTATTACACGAAGTAAACAAAGATTTTCCTTTATTTCTGCACCTAAAAAATAAGGTATAATAGCCTATGAATTTGATGGTCTATCTATCTATTCGGTCACGGCCCATTTTCCTCCCTCGTCAACCACAATTAACCCGGGAGTGACATGTAGAAAGTCAGGGGACGATCAGTTCCACAACAAAGCCATCATGGAATTTTTCGATCCTAAGAACACAGATCGGAATCTTCACGATATAGCCAACAAGTTTGAAAATCTGCAATCTAGAGTAACACCCAAAAGAGAGCCATCGATAAGAAGAAGACGATTCAACCTAATCTGCAAAATTGTCGTATGTTTATCAGAACGATCGCAGGAGGCGGCTTCGAAAACTTCATATCAATAAAACTACTTGAAATTCACACTAAAACCGCTTATTTTCTTTCTTTATTTACCAGACGAACAATTACTGCCCATGATTATGAATCTGAACGGCTTTTCATAAGGTGCACACTACGTGTGTTCAAGTTCTCTTCGTGCTATAACGGTTACACCAGTAGCTTCGGCACCCACATTTTAATCACGTCTGTAAAAAAACGCTTTTTGCGTTTTGACCGAGATTGGCATACAATACCTTGCCCTAAAAGTAACCCCTTACACTCGCCCCACCGATTGTCGGTCCTGCGCACTATCATTGTAATTCAGACAATCACTGCGTTCACGAAGACATCCAAAAAGACCTCCCGTTCCGACCCGGCAGGAGAGAGAATCCCCCTTTGCGACGTTATAAAATATTGCAAGCTATGATAACGGACGGTACCAAATTATAGGCCCGTCGATCGTAACAAATATGCTCCCTTC
>NC_056600.1:29020317-29020937 GCF_018340385.1 Cyprinus carpio
GATGGAGCGCTAGACGTTTTTTTGCCTCGACTTTGATGTCCGACCATTTCTTTTTTATTTCGGACACGGTCCGAGGTTGTGAGGCTACAGCATTTATGGCGTCTGCCACCGTTTGCCACTCAAGTGCCTTTTTGGCATTAGTAATGCCCACACTGTGCCCTCCAAACAACATTTTTCTCCTCTTTTCCACCTCGCCAACGATAACTTCTACTTCACATTGAGTGAAGTTACGTTTTTTTGCGTTTCCCCCTCCTACAGCGAGCTGTTGGATGTGGTTTCTCGTGCAGTGGGTAAGCTGGGACTGGATTGGGAGGTTGAGAAGGCCGAGGCCCAACCTTCATCGAAGCTGGACGACCGTTTTTTAACCAGTCGTGCTCCTGCGCAGCCCCGTAGTCCCCTGCCTTTTTTCCCGGACCTCCACCAGGAGGTTTCGAGGTCCTGGAAGCAGTCCTACTCGTCGCGCATAACTAATGCTGCGGCCGCGGATTTCGCCACCGTTTCTGATATGGCGAACCATGGCTACACAACAATGCCCCCGGTGGAAGAGACTCTCACAGAACACCTCGCGCCTAATTCGGCCACGGCATGGAAGTCTCGCCCCCTCCTTCCTTCAAAGGCGT
>NC_056600.1:29024079-29024188 GCF_018340385.1 Cyprinus carpio
CTGTTATGTCAATAAAACAGTGGATGTCAACCGAGTTCCTTCTAGGCGGAGTTCGGCTGGGGATTTGTGCTTCCCGAGAGACTGTCACGACGGACGCGTCTTTGACCGG
>NC_056600.1:29024475-29024568 GCF_018340385.1 Cyprinus carpio
AGACGTTTGAACGTCGGAGCGGATCTACTATCCAGACAGACTTTGGAGCAGGGGGAGTGGAGATTACACCCACAGACGGTGAGCCTTTTATAG
>NC_056600.1:29025653-29025776 GCF_018340385.1 Cyprinus carpio
AACGCATGTCCCATTGGTTGGTGGAGGCAATATCTTTAGCCTATGAGGCGTGCGGTCTTGCTTCGCCTCTAGGAGTCAGAGCTCATTCCACTAGAGCAGTTGCTTCCTCTCAGGCTGTCCTCA